>NC_079422.1:724694-729694 GCF_026213295.1 Gadus chalcogrammus | reverse complement strand
TAAAGGACCTCAGCCTCCTGAGGCAAAAGAGTCGGCTTTGGCCTTTTTTGTAGACAGCCTCTGCATTTCTAGACCAGTCCAACTTGTTATTAAAGTACAACCCCAGGTACTTGTACTCCTCAACAGTGTCCACTGGGACCCCCTGTATGGAAACAGGCTGAGAATGAGAATAAGAATGAGGCTTCTTGTAGTTCAGGAATGTCAGTGGCTCACCGGGAAAATGCCGTGTTCTGGTGATCCTTTGGTTGGCAGTTCGAATCCTGATTGGAGCATGCTGAACCTGAACATGACATTCTGTCATTGCCACTAATTTAAGAAACACAACATTGAACAGCACTAGAAATTCATCAGGCAATCAACATTCCGGCTCATTAGTTTCCAAGAATCTGACTGCCAAGTCACTGTATGGCATTAAGGGGAACTTCTTCGTTAACCATTTTTCCTTCATAATTAACTCTGTCATATTCATATTTCTTCCGTTAGTGTTCTTGACTACAAATGTTTAACAAAAAAATTTCAAAGATTTTTCAGGTATATGCTTTGAAGAAAGCCCTTAATTCACTTGAGAAATGTGTGCTTTGAGTTTTCTGGATGTTGTGTGCTTATCAATAGTCATTCTGACCATGTGAATGAGGCTGCAGTTCAGGTTTATAAGTGGAACATCTTTCCTTAAATATGACAATTACATGTTATATTTATATATCTTCCATTAGTGTGTTCTTGACTTTTAATTTTGCTCGGACCCCGTTAATCACCGCTTGCGGTTATATTTTATTATTTGTGTTTCTTTTGTTTTCTGTTATTTGCCAGTGGTGTGCTGAAATACTTTGCTGTTGCTTGTAAAATAGTGGGCCGATTTAGACATTAGACTGACGGACATTAGCTTATTCTCAAGCTGTATCTTGAGTTTCGTAAAGATGATGGAACACACACATTATAACCATGAGGATGAAAACAGTTTGACGTTCACTATTCCCTCGCTTTTGCCCTTGAATCTATTTAGCTCATTGAGAGCCGATCTATGTTTGATTATTCTTGTTTTTACATTGGATGTTTCACACATATTTTCCAAGTGCCTCATAATGTCCTTGATATTAGGAAAAAAACAGGCTGAATAGCAATATCGGCGATATGGGAGTCTGAAATGTTTTCCAATGTCCAGTCTTTAGAAAAAGACAAATCTGAAAGAAATTTGTGCTTTTTCAACAAGCTATTTTTTTCTTTGTGCAATTATCGACTGGGGTTTTCACATTATTGCTATGGGTTTAATAACAACTAGAGGTTGAGCGAGCGCAATGCACGTAAGAAAACTCTATTATATATATATATATATACAGTGCACATATATATATATTATATATAGTTCCCAATGTCCAGTCTTTAGAAAAGGACAAATCTGAAAGAAATCTGTGCTTTTTCAACAAGCTATTTTTTTATTTTTGCAAAGCAAATATGTTGGATCTAAAACACCCACTTCCACTTCTATGCTTCGATGCGATCAACAGGGCCCATTCATTCATCAATTCACTAGACTGTGGATGGCTGGAATGGCTGTTCTGTAATTATACAGTTCTCAGGTGGCCATTCAGCTGGCCCTGTTAAACCAACAAGCCCGCACGCAACTCAAAAAGGGAAACAAGAATAGTCCCTGCGTTTTAACGCAAATAGGCTGGTACGTTATAACGCCATGAACAAGGCTTAATTGAACCGGATTATGACCGACTTGGGGAGGTCACCAGCTGCATGTTGGGAATAGGCAGTGGGTGGTTTTCTGCAGCCTTACGGCCTCAGCACTGCCATAGACAGGTTTCATTTGACTGGACGACCCTATTCTAGTAGCTAAGAACAGAAGGTTTAGCGGACGGGGGCTTGGGTCCCTTGTCCTGTGCGTCGTATTCGCAGGGTTGGGACAGATCCTTTAAACCCTGCTCCATCCATGTGTGGCAGGTGCTTCCTATGTATGTAAATAGCAGCATTAGATGCTTGTGCACGGCTGGCAGGGATGTGCACAGCCTGTCCTTTGCTCTCTCAAACTTTCCCGGTAGATCAAGTGGAACAATCTCCTCGGAATCTCTTATTTGATTATATTCTAACATGTGTATGTATATATATATATATTATGGCTGTCAAACGCTCAAAAAAGATCATCGCAATAAATCGCATAGTATTGGTGAGTTAACTCACGATTAATCACATTTTTTTAATTATATTTTAAATCCACTCCAATTTAAATTAAATGAGATTATCAACTCGACATTCATGGAACACCACAGATTTTGGAATTGTAATTGAACAGCCTTTATACAGTTACTTTATACAATTGTAAACCAACAGTTACTACAAATGTGTACATTTGTATCAATCAAATTAAAATAAGATTGTGTTAACGCGTTATTATCGCGCTAAATTTAACAGCCCTAATACGTATAATAGCAGGCCTGTCGCACCAGTTACTCAAAATTACTCAAATGCGCATGTGCCAAGCACGAAGGCATATATACACCGCAAGAAAGCACATGCGCACGAACATACCGGTACACAGAAACGCACACACATGCGGACACACTACACGCACACACAAGCACGCGGACACACCGCACGTCAACACAACGGCAGCGACACACACGGAAGCGCACACAAACGCACTCGCACACAAACGCGCTCGCACACACACACACACACACACACACACACACACACACACACACACACACACACACACACACACGTACACACACACTCACACGTACAGGTAAGACATTTAACGGCTCCGCCAACAAAACACGCGCAACGCACAAGCGAAAACTTTAGTATATATATATATATATATTCACACACGTCTCTATATTTATAGTATATATATAATATATATATACAGTATATGGGTGTAAATAATTGCAATATAGTGACAAAAGTGGCTATCAAGGACACCCAATACAAATGCACACAAACAGACACACACACAAACATACACACATGGCCCACAACACAAATGTACACACACAAAAACACACACACACAAACAACACAGCAGATTATCCTTATTGAAATTGAATGTATTTTTATTCTCTCTATCTCTGTGTCTCTGTCTCTCTCTCTCTCTCTCTCTCTCTCTCTCTCTCTCTCTCTCTCTCTCTCTCTCTCTCTCACACACTCTTTGTCTCGGTCTCTCTATCTCGCATGGTCGACACTCATCAAGCTAATCTCTGCTGAGTCTTACACATGCGAGTGTCTCTTTACGTTATTGTTGGATGCCTAACACCCTAGTGGAAAATGAGAAATGGTGAGTGTGTGAATATTCTGAGGTATATCCTTATGCCTTGTGTTTCAAACACGTGCTGGCGCACAGTCTCTCGTGCACCTCAGTGTGCTGGCATGTGCCTTCCCAATGTGCATTTGTATCTATTAGCATACTGTTAGAAGATCTGAGAGGGCTTTGATAACATGCCCATTTTTGTGGAAACATTATTCATGCTCGAGTAGAGAGTCATAAATAATGAACTATCTTGGACTAAAGACGACTTCATTGAATAGTGGTAGCTGTCCATGGTGCTGACAGTACCAAGAAAGGGACCATTTGAAGAGGGGGAGAGAGAGTCTGGGAGATAGGTTTCATCTTCCCAATGCCCTATTTTACCTTATAAAGTGAGATCAGTGTTGTGGAATTGGTCAGTTTGAACTTGAATAAATACCAACCACAAACCTGGGGCCTGCTGCGCATCTGCTCATCAAAACAATGTAGGACACCCACACACACCCACACACACACACACACACACACACACACACACACACACACACACACACACACACACACACACACACACACACACACACACACACACTGATAAACACATCCAAACACTGTACTCAAGGCCAATTAGCAGACATATTAGGAACAGACAAAAGATTTCACTCCAACAATGAACTCCCCTTCCCTCCCGGGTAGGTTTTCCTCCTCTGCAGGCTTGAAAGACAGTGCTTTTACCAATGATGTCATGTCATCAGCAGGAATCCATATTGCTCTTGGCCTCTGACATTACACATCTGGGACTGGGCTGTGAAGCTTGGTGTCTCTGGCAGACCTGTGATCAATATTCCTTCAGATGTAGGAGGAGGGCTGGACGGGAAGGGACGAGCACCACAGGCCCTCCTGAGTGGTATTCACAAGAGCTCGGGAATGAACACTGATGTCTTATTAAGAGGAGCAAGGTGTCTTTGAGAGAGGGAGAGAGAGAGAGAGAGAGAGAGAGATAGAGGGGGAGAGAGAAAGAGAGAGGGAGAGAGAGAGAGAGAGAGAGAGAGAGAGAGAGAGAGGGAGAGAGAGAGAGAGAGGGAGAGAGAGAGGCCACACGGAAGGACTGATTGTGCTTTTATTTTGGGATTTTGGTTATTGTGAATTTGTGTAATCAGCAGTATTGCTGATGAGCCCCTGCATTCAGTCATGATGGCTGACTGGAAGATAAGGAAGGAGACGGGCGAGCAGAGGC
Organism: Gadus chalcogrammus; assembly: GCF_026213295.1. Taxonomy (NCBI): domain Eukaryota; kingdom Metazoa; phylum Chordata; class Actinopteri; order Gadiformes; family Gadidae; genus Gadus; species Gadus chalcogrammus. The sequence continues at coordinate 725,204 of NC_079422.1, read as the reverse complement.
AATCAGCCTCTATTCTCTCTACAGCCGATCCCCCCTCGCAGGGAGGCCTCCTCCAGCTACCCTTTCATCTGTGCTCTGCTAGGTGCTGGCCGTGTGTGTGGGCATGTGTGTGTGTGTGTGTGCGTGTGTGTGTGCGTATGCGTGTGCGAGTGTGTGTGTGTGTGTTTGTCTGTGCAAGCGTGTGTGTATGTGTGTGTGTGTGTGTGTGTGCTTGCATGCATGTGTGAGTATGTTTTAAAGTGCCAGCGGCTACTGTCAGTGCTCAGCGCTCAGTGCAGTTTGTTTCATGTGGCGCCTCTGGCTAAAACAAAGCACCAACATTGGCCCACAGTTGCTCCAATTCATTTTCCAGGAACAATGTCAGTGAGGGAACGGTCTTATTTAATGTGTGTTTCGTGTTGCACGACACGGGAGACAGCTTGGCTCAGCCGAGAGACACGTTTTTCCATGGATGTGTGTACAGTTTAGTGTATTTTCTGGAGCCATCTTTGCATCTGTGTGTGTAATTGA
>NC_079422.1:687194-719694 GCF_026213295.1 Gadus chalcogrammus | reverse complement strand
CAGTCCAATCAAGCAGGGAAGAGGTGAGCGATGCTGCTGCTGATGGAAGGGGCCAGCCGCGCAGGTGATGAGGACGTCTAATGGAGATGGTCGTCTTTCACCATCCTTCCCTCCCTTCAGGGGGATTATTCTGATCCGATCATAATATTTATGTTTGCCTGCTTGTCTTTGGGCTGAGTTTGTTTTGAGAGCGACAGAGATGTAAAAGCCTCTAAACATATGGCTTGATTGGTATGAATGCATCCATGCGCTTGTGTGTGTGTGTGTTAATGTGTCTGTGTTTCCATGTTTCCATGTTATGTGTGGGTGCCCAAAGAGTGGGTTTATGTGTGTGTGTGTGTGTACGTGTGTGTGTGTGTATGTGTTTGTGTATGTATCCGTGTTTTATTGAGAGTGTGTCTGTGTCTGTGTGTGTGAGAAGGGGAATGTGCGTGACAGCAACAGCACAATTTATAATTTTTCTACTGATTATTTAATTAAATATGAACAGTTTATTACCTGCATGCATTGCAGGTAATATCGCCATACAGGCGCATATTGTGCACACTCATTACAAACACATTTTTCATTCAGAATCCCACTCTGAAAGCCCAGTGCATTGAGGTCTGATTAGACCTCAATGTCCCCTGCCGGTGAAAATCTGCTTACACAAAGATTACTGTCGATGGCCACGGACCTGAATGTGCCTGAATGGGTTTTAGTGTGTGTGTGTGTCTGTGTGTGTGTGTGTGTGTGTGTGTGTGTGTGTGTGTGTGTGTGTGTGTGTGTGTGTGTGTGTGTGTGTGTGTGTGTGAGTGTGTGTGTGTGTGTGTGTGTGTGTGTGTGTGTCTGTGTGTGTGTGAGAGTTAATTTAACATTCAATTCCCTACTTCTCACTTCTTCATCCAGTCAATTTGGGAGGCAGGTGGCATGCTATTCGTTTTTGCGGTATAAAATACACGTAGCAAGTGAATCATAAACGTCAAATTCACAAATGCGCTGCCTGACATGCAGACACGCATTCTTGTGCGATTTCATGTCAGGGGGGATGTAGAAATGTCTCGGTCATGCTTAAAGTGTTTTACAAACACACGGCTGTGAAGTGTGCTTGGATGATTAGCCGCTACTGTCAACAAAGCCGCTCTAGCTTTGTCTCCTCTTGAATCAGTGAAAATAAGTAGGGCCATGGTTTTTCCCGTCTGTGTAAACAACTCCCACTTCCTATCAGCAGAGCCCATGTTCTCAAACTAAAAGTGTCACTAACAAAATAAGAAAATATCACACCGTTACACACGTTCAATCCAAGTTATCCAAGTAGACATGTTAATAACAGTGACGTCTATTCCTAGAATATAGAAATACGAGTACGGAAGGAAGAAGATATCATACAATGGAGTAGAATAGCATTTAACAGATTGTAGCAGCACAGAGTAGCCCTGGTTGGGCTGCTGTGATTGGCTGTTCCCAGTCCGCTGTTCTGTGATGCCGTACTACAGAGTTGTTACGCAGGAGATCGCTAGCTTGGGCTTACAGGCGCTGTCCTAGAAAGCTCCTTGTGCATTCTCTGGAGTCTATCTGTGTGACACTCATTTAGCTCCTTGATTTTCAATCCCCATGTTTCCATAGATTTCTACCAGGATTTTATTTAATCCTCATGGCCAAATTCAGATTGGCATGCAACACATAATCCCCTCTGGTACAGAACTAGTGTTCACCGTGTATCTGTTGAATGATATCTGGTAAATGTCGATACTACGATATCACTACAGAATCAGAAGTTCACATGGAGGGAATTAAGTGAAGGTGTTGCGGTCCGGTGCCCCCTGAGACCCGAACCTGGGAGGGGTCCAGCTGGGCTCATCTCACACTGGCAGACAAAACGCCTGCTTTTGACTCTACATTTACCAATTTGCAGATAAACTCTTATCTACATGTGGCTAGAGCAGCTGGGCTGATTTAGTAATTTGACGTGTTTCTAATCCCTTGTTCTTTGGTTAAATGTCCAACAGTCATACGGCCAACCTGGTCTCACAGGAATCTGTGAAATGACCACGGACGCTTACCTCAAAATCCGTGGAATCCTCACCGAAACACGGATTTTGCTCCAATGCAAGTTGATGACATATTCCGTGGCACACACACAGATCCCCGTTTCAATGAACGAGTCGACCACGGGCGCCTGACTCAAAATCTGTGGTGGCCTCACAGAATCACTTAAAGGTCTATAGCCTACTTGTTACTGTCCTTAATTCAGAAGTTACCTATTGCATCACTTCCTTTAGGGCTTCGGCCTCCTAATTGATCATTGTAGCATTTGAATGCCCTCTTTCATAGATACGACACCACAACCACTGGGGCATGGCAACAATTCTCCATATCCATATGGGGAGGGGGGGGATGCTTGTGGACAGTAGGGGTACACTAGACATAAATAGGAAGCTTGCAATGAGCATTTCAATCACCAGAAATAGTCAATACACACTCAGGGGGAGGAATGACCTCTCACACATGATATCTTAATGAATTATTTCAAATAACCCTGCCTCGTTCAATCAATGAGCTTGATGTTCTGCTTTCACGAATAGGTTGTAGGCTGTGTCACTACCAAATATGTCTGTGCGCATCTCTCAGAGTGACGTAACAAGCCACCAGACAGTGACAGCTAATGACGTCATCGTTTGCGTTTCAGGCGTCCACACAAATCCTAAAACGAAACAGCATAGGTCCGGACTCCGGATAGATTTGAAACCACCTCCGAGGGTGGTTTCAGAAATGTGCGGTTTCGGGCACCGGATTCGCCAGATCCGCCTGGACGGTCAGCCAAAACGCACAAGACTTTCGCGGTTTCACCAAAAAATCGGTTCCGTGTGGACGGGGCCTCGGTTTAAGGAACGTCGTGAAGTTCAGTTTTTGAGGGGGTCTGCTCAAAGAATCTGATGAATCGGATTGTTGTTTTGACAAATCCTGCGCAGCCCGCCTCTCCCTTTCTTAAATCGAAAATAATCGCCTGATTGAAATGCATTGGTTTGATATTGAATAAATTAAATATTAAAATATATATTATACATAAATAAATATACAATTATTTAGTTATGATATTATAAATAGACCATGTAGCTATTATCGTTATAACAAGATATTTATCTGACCATTGACAATCCACTTCCACCAATCCAATCAACGAATAGGGTTGGAGCACCAAGTTACACAGTGTATTTTTTCTATGGGGAATGTGGTTCAGGTATGACAATATTTAAATATTTATAATATAAAAAAAACTAGCCTATACGTAGGCCTACAGCATATCATACATTTGACATATAGAGTTAGACTATTATATTTATAAGGTTATAGGCCGAATTTGGTCAAAATGCAGCCTCTGCTGGCCCACAACCAGATTGTCTCGTTGTCTGTTATACGCTTTATAAGTTAATTATATAAAAAATATTATAACCATGTAGGCCTAGCCTTTATTTTCTTGGCGTTATCATTACATCCTTTCTCGTTACATCGATATAAATTATTGTTCTAACGAGATCTGTATCGGACCATTGACCCTCTTCTCGGAAATGAATGAAATTCATATTGATATCCCTAATATTCTCGCCGGCCCTTCTTGAATTTAATAGACCACTTTCGTTGCTTCGAGGAGGTCTGGTGGTCTCCGTATATAATACATAAATATAAATAGGTATGTAGGCTACATACCTGTTTATTTATATACATTTATTTATTTATTTATATAAGGAGACCACCCGACCTCCTCGAAGCAACAAAAAAAAATATATATATATGCCTATGTATAAATATGTAGGCCTATGTGTGTATATATATATATATATATATATATATGTATATTTATATATATATGAATACACATATTTATAGATATCTATTTATTTATTTCGTAATATATGGATGTTTATTCATTATACCACCAGACCTCCTCGAAGCGACGAAAATGGTCTATTAAATTCAAGATGGGTGCATGGGGGAGAACAGGGATATAGTGCCATACCGTCAATATGATATAGATATAGGCTATGGTCATTTCACGGATCCCTGTGAGACCAGGTTGACTCGTTCATTGAAACGGGGATCTGTGCGTGTGCCATGGAATATGAGTGTCATCAACACTCATTGGAGCAAAATCCGTGGCCATATCACGGAAATTGGCGTGTTTCCGTGAGGATTGGTAATTTCACGGATTCCTGTGAGACCATGTTGCAAACGCCTGAGACGTGAGTCTTATGGATTGAAGATGAGAGAGAGGACATGGAAAATAAAGGAAAGGGAAGAGAAGGAGATGAAAGAGAAGGAAAGGAAAGAAACACACAGAGGGCGAATAATGGTAAACAAGAAAGTTTCATGAATTTTAATTACAAATGTGTATTGTGAGACCACTTGAATAAACATTTATATTTTTTTCTTGAGTCTAAATTGGCTTTTCATTGGGTAAATCTTCATTAGGCAAAATAAACCACTGTGATGAACGTTAATATTTTCATTCATGCTACAACTAATCAGGAAATGTTTTTCTCATTATTTCCCTTTTGTTTTGTTATCTCATCATTTACAACATAAGTCCAGTGTCTTACACACACACGCACGCACGCACGCACGCACACGCACGCACGCACGCACGCACGCACGCACGCACGCACGCACGCGCGCACGCACGCACGCACGCACGCACGCACGCACGCACACACACACACACACACACACACACACACACACACACACACAAAGAAAATAAAGCACTTTACAGATGTGTGCCCCACAGGGTGATTGGCTGCCATTCTGGACTTGCTAATGACAGCTGACCTGAGGGCAGAGACTCTAGTTACAGTAATGACTTGTGAGTCCTGTGCATAGACACACATTGGGGTGGGGTGGGGGCTTACAAACACACATGGAGACACACACAGCCAAAGACACATTATGCACAGTGTTAATGATCTCCTTTTGCAGACCTTTTATGCATCTCCCTTGACTGGCTTTAATCGGTCTCGGATGCACTTCTTATTCATCTTCCCATGTGTTGTCTTCTGAGAGTGCATTGTACATCATTGCACCAAAAGTTTTACACCAGGCCATTGGATACAGTGTAATGCACGGCCCCACGAAAAAAATAAATATATCAAAATGAACAGAGCATCCCGAGACGTGGTTTGAGCGTGGACGTGTTCAATAGGGGATATCACAGCTCACAGCACATCACAGCTCGCAGCACATCACAGCCTGCCTGTTGAAATACGTTGGGACATTGCAGCTCTGTGGAGACAGATGCTGAATGGACATGGTGGAGCGAAAGAGGAGTGGAGAGGGGCGGCCTTCCCTACAGGCGGGTTAGGCGGCCGCCTAGAGCGCCATCTAGAGGGGGAGCGCAAAATAATGCGCCCGAAAAAAAACAAAAACAAAACACAATTATATTTTTTTTCCCTCCTGGCGCATATTTTTGCGCCCCTTCTATATCTCCAACCAATATTTTGACATTAAAAAAAATAAATCTAACATTAGGGTAAAATGAGCCTAAAATCGAAAACGGAAGGGGAACCTACCTCCTTGGTTTCGTCAGAACATGCTAGTACTATAAGGCGTTTGGTTAGAGTGTTTTCAAGAATCGAGAATCAAGAACGAAATCAAGAAAATGAAGAGGCAAAAGCCATCCAGGGCGCAATTTTTTCCTCTGTGGATTTTATTCTTGAATTAATGTTTGTTCATCGTTGCAATCGTTGTTGTGTTTATGTGAAAGAAATGCAGTTACAGGGCAAAACAGTTTTTCAAGGTTGCAATTCAGTTTTCGTGGGGAATTAACGAACAATTTTTATTTATTTTTATTTATTTTTTTTTTGCGGAGGGGGGGGAGCGCCAGGAGTGAAGCTCGCCTAGAGCGCCAAATGTGCTGGGGCCGCCCCTGAGGACGGTGGTGAGAGACAGCATCAACAGACATTATGATTATAGTGGCTTGTTGTGAGAGAGAGGCTGTTGCCTGTACAGCCTACCGGCACCCTCACTCTATCATGTGATTCACCGGCATAGTGTCTCGTCCTGTCTCCTCGTCCTCTGACCTTTCCCTCCCATGCACAATGCCCGGACAAGATGGTTAAATACATGATAAATACGTTGCATTGGCACTTATGTGGCCTCTGTTTCTGGTCGAGGTCGTGGTGGATGTGTCCCTCCTCGTCTATTTGCTCATGTTTTGTCATTCATTTATAATAACATGTTGGGTAACCCTTCCTTTTACCTTCCCCTAGTTATCTAACAGGTTAATACCTGGTCGATTTTAATATATTGACATGTAATTATTGCTGAAATAGGTAGGTAAATACAGAGAAACTACAGCGGATATACTAAGAAATACCTCTTCGCTCTATATCACTATTACTCAACCAATCTTTAGAAACACCTCCTCTGTTACCCATCAATTAAAGATACAATTGTAGTTGAGGTTTATGTTGGTAACAACTAGGGATGGGAATCTCTTGGCACCTCACGATTCGATTCGATTCCGATTATGAGGTCAACGATTCGATTCTAAAGCGATTATTGATGCATCTCGATGCATCAACGTATGTACATTTGTAAATGCATGTACATTTCCATGCATGATTTTCAAAATGATAGATATACATCTTAGTTTTTTAGTCAGAGTTTGCTAATCACTTCATATTTTTGTGATGATCATTAAAGACATCAATAGATTAATTAACTTATGTAATATTTGATGAGAGAGAAAGCTTTTGTCACAAATATGACTTTCTATGAACAATGCAATAATCAATGCAGCTTGCATTACAACGCAATATGGAAGTATGTAAAAAATAGGTTTCAGTTTTCTTTTTCTTTCTTTTCTATCATTAAAGAAAAAGCTGCTCTTGAATTAGATGGAGTTCTTGTGTCTGGCTGTGAGTTTGCGTGCATGCTATGTGTAGCCTGAATCGCAATCGTGTCAAGACAAATCAGATTGGCCAATACAGACTGCAGATAAATTTAATAATTTTAAAATTACTAAAATTATCCCTCTCTGGCAAACGGAATGTTACAGCAGGCAAACAAATTAAAAAACATAAAAAAAAAAAATATTCTGATTATTCATTTATCTGCATCGAGACGGAATCGTTCTAGAGATGATCGCGATGCATTGAAGAATCGAATATTTCTCCCACCCCGAGTAACAACCCAAGTTCAATTATGTAGTTATGTTTCATGGTACCACCTATTTATAAAGGCTTTATTCGATTTACCCTAGAAAGTATCAACTTGTTTTTATTTAAGTTTAAGAATTATATCAATACTTTCCCGGTAACCTTCACAGGAACCCTTTTCTGTCTCCTGATACACTTTTTAAGATAAAGGGTATGTTCTTGCAGGTGTTTCTATAATTGACCCAGTAAGTCAGCAGAAACTGTACCGTAAAAGGAAGCCTTGTTTATTCTATAAAATGACCAGGCTCTTACTATATACCTTCTAACTCGTTATTCCTTTTCCATGCAACAAAAATTATATTCTCAGTGGAAAAAGAAACGTTTTAAGATAATTTCAGCATTCAAATGTGCTTTGGTAACATTTGTACAAATAAAAGTGAATTCAATTCTCGTTCAGTCAGTGAATGTGTATGATGTTTACCATGATAGCTAATGCAACGTTTTCTATTGTTGCCATGGTGATTCATATAGAGGCTACTATCCCTGAAACCACGCAGCTTGAGTGCGGGGGGATCCCCGGCCTACGGTGGAGTTAGTGTTACGCGGGTGCGCCCGGACCCCTTTTTCAGAGATTCTGGAATCTCCCAGAGCGACCCCCCGGCCCCCTTTGGTTGATAGGTCTAATGGACGGTTCAGATCTCTTTCAGTGACTTTGTAATGCCTTGCTTCCAATGTGTTTCAATTACACATTTGATGATGCTTTGTGAATCACTTCCTAATTGTATACATCCTTGAAGACCTTTCTCTTATAAAAGAGACTCAGGAGCTGTGTTCGAAATCGCTCCCTATCCACTCACTCACTATTCCCTATATAGTGTTCATGATATAGTGCACTATTTAGGGAACGAACAAACGAGAATTCGGACACTACAGCTGCTATCCATTTGGATTTACGAAGTGGTAAAGTCGCAAATCTCCCAGCTTTCTTGCGGCATTTCACTGAGGCACGCCCCCTTTTGGTCGTAGTATCTCGTCGCTTTCAAAGTAGAGCGAGCAGAGCTGTACAACTCGCAAAGAAGATGGCTGCGCCTATAGTTAATGGGGGATGAGATGTATTTTCTTTCTGTTTGTACCACGTTGGTGGTTTTACGGTCGTTTTTAAAAACCTCTTACACACTTGATTTAATTTCTGCTTTAATCCGGTCAACAATGTATGCATTGCACGGTCTTGCTTTGCGTGCAATTCAATGTAAAGTTTTGTTTTGAAGCTGGTTTGCTAAGGAGGCTATGTTGCTAAAGATGACAAGCCTGCTACTACTCCCCCTCGTGGCTCGAAAGAAACACAAATGGCAAACTGGAAGGCTGGAGCAAGGGAAATACGTCACGTTCTCGCTGAAGCTCGTCGTTCGTACCAGCGTACCATCCAAATGGATAGCAGCATACGCTTAAGATTTCTAAACGTCATTTGCGTCAGTAAATGCGCCGGGTATTTGTGTGACGCAGACAGATGCGCCAACATCATGTAAACAAACCGGGCACTCACGACGAAAGCTGGAGGATGTATTGATGTTGAATGTTACATTTCCTTGTTTAATTCATTTTGAATGTTAAATATTCTATGTTAAATCCCAAATAAATTGTTGACATTTCTAAACGAAAGCCGGAGACTCCATCATTAAATGTATTCGTTTTCGCTGTAATTCAGCTTCTTCTTCTCCTCCGGGAAAACACGACCGCATTGCATTGTGGTATACGGGAGTAACATGTAGGGTACATCGTATGTACCCTATCTTAAGTCCACTATATAGTGGACCACTGAGAATTCGAACACCCTACAAAATTGCGTGCACCCTATTTAGTGCACTACATCCATGATAGGGAACGATTTCGAACACAGCTAGGGTCTCTAGCTCACTCCCAAGAGTCTGTAGCTGTGTTCGAAATCATTCCCTATCATGGATGTAGTGCACTAAATAGGGTGCACGCCATTTTGTAGGGTGTTCGAATTCTCAGTGGTCCACTATATAGGGCACTATATAGTGGACTTAAAATAGGGTACATACGATGTTCCCTACATGTTACTCCCGTATACCACAATGCAATGCGGTTGTGTTTTTCCGGAGGAAAAGAAGAAGCTGAATAACCGCGAAAACGAATACTGACGTTACATTTACTGACGCAAATTACGTTTAGAAATGTTCAGCGTAGTGTCCGAATTCTCGTTCCCTATTCCCTATATAGTGCACTATATCATGTACACTATATAGGGAATAGGGAACGAGTGTATAGGGAACGATTTCGAACACAGCTACCCCTCATTCACATACTAATTACCTCACTTCCTGTACAGCTACTATTCTAAAGGCTCGATTCCACCGGAGGCGTACGCGCCGCGGCACGGCTGCGCCGCGGTCACGCTGCTGATCGCTTCCACTCTAATCAATGAGACCATTTCCACCGGGCGCGCAGCGGAACGTTTCAGCAGCGTCCCAGGAGTGGCGTGCCGCGCCGCGGCGCTATCTTTCCGTCGCACTTCTATTTTTGCCACGAGCCGCTGCTAAACCGTCAATTTCAACAGAGCAGATCGAGCAGGGCAGGAAGTGAAAAAGTAAAAGCCATAGAGCATCCGGTCAATTTTCAAAATAAAACACAATACTCAGCTCATCTAACTTCACATCAACATTATTACGTCATGACCGGTGGTACCAGGTCAGCAGTCAATCAATCAAAGGGTCTCAGAGGGTCGGCAACATGGACGACGAGAGACTCATTGTCGAAGTTCAGCAACATGAAGTCATTTATGTACCAAATCATCCTTTTTTTACGGAAAACGTCAGAAAGGACAAAGCGTGGCATTTAAATGGCAATAGTTTTGGGAGTGGAAGGTGAGTACATTAGGTTTAGGATTATCGTGTGATCTTGTGATCTCGCGTGAATACGGCTGGCTCGCCAGGCAGCGCTACGCTGCCGTTACGCGCCCGGTAGGAATGGACGCAGGGCAGAGGACGCAGCCGTTCCGCGGCGCGTACGCGTCCGGTGGAATCCCGGTGTAATGCTGTAATCCATTTGGATGGTACGCCGGTACGTGCAAGTCGTAAGTTGCAAATCTCCCAGCCTTCTTGCAGAATTTAAGTGTGGCACGTCCCCTTTTGGTCAGTCCCACTCGCTATTCTGAAAGTAGAGCGAGTTCAGTGAGGCCGACCGTACTAAAGGCCTAAATACACCGGCACCGCAGCGGCGCGTCAAATACTCCGCCCCCATTATTCCGGATGTACTAGCCCACAGCAGCGCCGACTAGCTGCGCGGCAGCGTTTCGCGCCGCGCCGCCCAACTAGTCTTCGAGACAATAGCTGTGTTCGAAATCGTTCCCTATACACTCGTTCCCTGTTCCCTATATAGTGTACATGATATAGTGCACTATATAGGGAATAGGGAACGAGAATTCGGACACTACGCTGAACATTTCTAAACGTCATTTGCGTCAGTCAGTAAATGCGCCGGGTATTTGTGTGCGCCCACATTATGTAAACAAACCGGGCACTCTCGAGGAAAGCTGGAGGTTGTATTGATGTTGAATGTTACATTTCCTTGAACAAGGTTTTTCTTATTAATTTTGAATGTTACATTTTCTATGTTAAATCCCAAATAAATTGTTGACATTTCTGAACGAAAGCCGGAGACTCCATCATTAAATGTATTTGTTTTCTCGGTTATTCAGCTTCTTCTTCTCCTCCGGAAAAACACGACCGCATTGCATTGTGGTATACGGGAGTAACATGTAGGGAACATCGTATATGTACCCTATTTTAAGTCCACTATATAGTGCCCTATATAGTGGACCACTGAGAATTCGAACACCCTACAAAATGGCGTGCACCCTATTTAGTGCACTACATCCATGATAGGGAACGATTTCAAACACAGCTAATGTTCTATTCCCAAGCGTCGCCGCCCCTGAAAAAGCGCTTTTTAAAAGCTGGTTTGTACATCCCGGGTCCCGTAGGCACCTCCACATCTACCCCTCATCACTGGATGTCGCCCTCTTTCGTTTGTGAGAAACAATTACGAGAATGGACGATGAGAGACTGGTCATCGAGGTGGAAAAATATGTCGAATTGTATGACCAATGTTCTCGTCATCAAAGACAACTCCAAAAAGGACATTGCCTGGCGAGCCATAGCTCTGGAGATTGGCTCTTCAGGTGAGAAATCAACAATGGTGGACTAAGTACCCAAACCATTAACCATAATGGGAAATAGACGAAATCAAGTCACATATAATCACACCATGTAGGTAGAAACCAGATTACTTGTAATATATATATTTTTATTTAAGGCAGGGCAACTTCATTCATATAGCACTTTTAATACATGAAGCAGACTCAAAGTGCTTCACATAGAAATACAATAAATATACAATACAATAAAATAGATAGGCTAAGTAAAAGAAAACACAGGCAAAGTTAAAAAAATGCATTGTCATGTATTAACTGTCTCTCTGGGTTTAAGGAAAAATAACAGTAAGTGTCTCGAGCACTCAAATAAATAGACTGGCTACTGAGTCCAGCACAGCAATAACATCACTGTATCTATATATATATATATGTATATATATTTAAGCAATAGATCCGCTGCGCGTTGGGGCCGGACAACGCCCCTTAACAGTGGTATAATGAGCACATGCCACTGACTGAAGTGATCTATTGCTTGTATACAACGGTTACTATTATGGCGAAACGAAAGTCATAGACACACTACATTTAAAAAGAAACCAAGAAAGTCAAAATAGCCGTTTAATTAAAGAATACAAAAAAGTAGTCCCTCCTGGCTGCCGCTATGCATCGACGGTCGCTATGCAACACACTTTAGCGTCCCTCCGAGAGAAGGCTCCGATAGAGCGGTTCGCCGGCAATTTATCCTATGGAGCAGTTCACTCGCCGTGTGCCTAAGCTTTCGTTTGTCTCTCCATCGCCTTGCTTACTCCCGGAGTAACAACATTTACACGCTCTCCATCATCCAACATATGTTTTACTTTGTAACTGTTTCTACTTCCAGGCGCGGAGTGATATGCAAACTTTCACAAAATGATCGTCATAGCAGTTATGTATACGCTCATTATACAACAGTTGGGAACCAATCAGATCGCTGGATTTAGGTCCCCCGTTGTATAAATATTTATATATATATATATATATATATATATATATATATATGACCTGGCCTTCTGCAGCTCCCAAGATCGCTCTACAGCACAGCGTACTGTTATCAGTAAGTTCCCACGCTCACAGCATAGACCTTCTCTCATCACCCACCCAGCTCTTGTAACTCCAACTACATCAATGCCACAGTCTAGATGGAATTTTAAAAAAGCAAACTGGGACTTTTTCAGAGAAGAACTTAACAAACACCCCCCACTAGACCTAGCAGAACAAGACCAAGATACTACCTACAAGCACTTTAGCATCAGCTTCAAACTCCTTGAAAGACTGATCCTCAACCGCATCTATGACACCGTTGATGAGAACCTCCCTAAGGAACAAGCCGGTTTCAGAAAAGGCTACTCTACCACTGACCAAGTTGCCCGACTTACTGAGGATATCACAACTGCATTTCAATGCAAAGAAAAGGCTGGTGCAGTATTTGTAGACCTGAGTGCTGCATATGACACCATATGGCATCGTGGCCTTGCCTTGAAGCTGCTACAAACAATACCAAGCAAACACATGGTAAAACTTATCATGCAGATGACGACAAACAGAAGCTTCACACTGCACATCGACCATCAAAAAACCAAAAAGAAAATGCTAAAGAATGGTGTGCCCCAGGGATCTGTTCTAGCTCCAATCTGCTTCAACATCTATGCCTCGGATTTACCAAAAACAAGCAGCAAAAAATACACCTATGCAGACGACATCGCACTCCTAACTACCGGAACTTCCTTTAGCTCACTAAATGACACCTTAACTGATGATCTTACTAATCTGAACAAATACTTTATCAACCGGCGACTGAAAATGAATGAAACCAAAACTGTCAGCAGCACCTTCCATCTTGCCAACCGACTAGCCAACATCCAACTAGAAGTCAAATGTGCAGGAAACATCATCCCATTTGAAAAGTCACCAAAATACTTGGTTGTTACTCTGGATAGAACCCTAACCTATAAACAACACCTCCAGCAAGTCAGAGCCAAGGTGGAAGCAAGAAACTGCCTCATTCACCGTCTCTGCGGAACCTCGTGGGGAGCAAGTTTCCCTGTACTCCGGACTGCTACTCTAGCACTGGCCTACTCAACAGCAGAATACTGTGCACCTATTTGGTGCAAATCCACTCACACCTCCAAGCTTGACACAGCCCTCAACCACAGCATGCGGATAGTTTCAGGATGCATAAAATCTACACCAACCTCATACTTACCAATCCTCAGCGGAATCCCACCACCAGCAATCCGTCGTGAAGCAGCCTGCCTTAACCTTGCACAGAGAGCTCAACGCAGAGCCAGCCACCTACTCCACCATGACATCAACTCAAACGACCCACCACCACGCCTACCGTCGAGGGAACCAATCTCTGCAAGACTCCGGGGCCTGCTGCACGAGGCAAATGGCCAGCCACCTGGGTCCTGGACCATCACACAATGGACCAAACAGTGGGGCCAAGCCAACACCCAGCTACATGGCTACATCGAAACACCGTCCACAAGGCCTGCAGGACACAACCTCAACCGAAAATCCTGGGTACGACTTAACAGATGCCGGACAGGACATGGACGCTTCAGAGCCAACATGCACAGGATGAACCTTTGTGTTGCCCCTGACTGCCCCTGTGGAGCCCCAGAGCAAACGGCTGATCACATCATAAACGACTGCACCAAGTACCAGTGCCCTGGTCCCCAGGCACTGTCTACCCTGAACAGTGAAGCACTGGCATGGCTAGAGGACACAAGCTTAGTCATTTAACAGTATTGAGATGTACTTTGTGACATACGAATATATATATATAACAGATTGACCTGGACTCAAATTTCTTTCAGAATATTAATCTCTAGAATCAGACGCATTTCTAAATAAAATTATAATATTCTTTTCCCAGTATTTCATATTAAAGCTAAACATGATAAAAAGATTCACAGGCTACAAAAATAATCAAGAATTCACCAAAATCGCCACATAAAATCTTTAGACCAAGACTCACAAAAATCATCGAACAGAATTTGTTTTACTTAGTTCCATTTGAGAAATATTGGCCAATAAAGTTGGAGCATTTAGCCCATTTTTCTTATATGACCATTTTGTTATTGTATAAAAAAAAACATACGACTATTATTAGGTGGATACCAATACCCCCCACTACTAATAAACCCAAATTGTGGTACTGCACCAAAAGGTGGCGCTATTTAAAACAAATAATGAAAAAGCCTTATTTCTCCTTACCAGATTGACCTGGAATCAAAATTCTTTCATCATATTAATCTCTAAAATCAGATGCATCTTTTTCACCCTGGTCTTCCGCTCTAAATTTTTTTACTTTTCCCACAATTTCATAGAAAAACCAAACCCATACAGCTATCATTAGGTAGATACCATTAACAGTGCAAATTTTCAGATCTGTACTCTTTAAAGTAAGCCCTTAATTCTCTTGTGAAATTTGTGCTTGGAGTTTTTTTGATGTTGTGTGCTTATCAATGGTCATTTTCCCGATGTGATTGAGGCTGCTAGCAGTTCAGGAATGTCAGTGGCTCAACGGGATAATGTCGTGCTCCCAGAGTACACCCGCCGGAGCAGCCGGAAAGCTTCGGCCGCAGTTCAGCTCCCGGAGTACACTGCCGGACTGCCGCCAAAGCTTCTTTTTTTTTTCGCTCAATATTGATTGAGCGACTTTCTTCTTCTTCTTAAGGACCAGATCAGCTTTTGGAGTTGCCTCTAGATATTCTAACTGACAGCTTTTGGTTAATGTACGAATTTACAACAGCAAGGTCTCAAATACGGGCTCACCCGCGGGTTGTGTGCTCCTCCCTGCTTTTGATAGCCTGAGGACGTCTCCAGAGCTCAGCCATTCTCAGCCATTCTGTGCCATCCCCTGACGCCCTCGAACTGTCTCTTCTCGAGGGTTCGGAGCCAGATCATGTGTGTACCCTACCTGCCTTCGTCAAATGATGTGTTGATAACTTCTTTGACCTTAACGTGTCAAAAACGAAGGCATTAATTATGGATTTCTGCAAATAAAGCAAAAGCCAGCATTATACATGGCGAGGAGGTTGAAATTTGCCATCAAACATATTTATCAAGGAACGGAGTTCGCCTCAAAATTCAAATTCGTTGTAAACAGAGAATCGGGAAGGAATCACTTAATGGAAGCTTAACTCTTTTCGTGTGTTTGACACTATATTATGCACTTTTTATCAACCACTCAATGAAAGTCTTTTAAAATTTTCATTTATTTGTTGGTTTAATGTGTTGACAAGAATATCTTACGTGGTAATCTCAAAGTATACTCCAAGATAATTGGAACCCAAAAAAAAAAAAAAAATCCCCCCAGGCTAGCGTTAAAAGGTTAGGAGAACATACCGCTTAGTCCTTCATTCCTTCCTGGAGCTGGGCTATTAATCGTAATTTGAATTTATGGTTTAGGACGATGTTTTTAAAACCAAAATCGATTATTTAAAAAAATAAAAAAAAGTAATTTTTGGAATTGAATTGCCTTTCTTCGGTTCAATAAATCGGCTGGAATCTGAATCTGAATAATACATAATCATTATAATTATATTTACCTAACTATATTGTAACTAGGGGACTGTAAAAATAAGTATTACTAACTGTTGTTTGTATGTCTTTGAATCATCATATTGTATTGTATTGTGTTTAATAATATTATTTTATATTTTATTGTAATGTAATGTAATGTAATAATGTAATATATCACGTTAAAATAAATGATATATTTAATCAAATAGGTTTTTACTGTTTTAAATTATATACTTTACAGACTTATATCTCTAACTGGACTTACAGTTTTTTTCAATTGCTTGAACACTATAGACACATGTTTAGACCAAAGTAACACAACTTGAAGTTTTTGTTACTATACCTTAAACACATGTAACAATTCCTTAAACAAATGCGCTACTTTGCACTTTAGTTGCTATTCTGCAACACACTTGCTCCTTTCTGAAAAACACTTGCTCCTGCACACTACACACTATTTCAAACATAAGACACTTAGTTCGAAAAAATGACATCTCAGTATATCATTGGGAAAACACATCTTTTCAAAATACTAAACACAATGGGTAATTGAAAATACTTAAATACACACCTCAAAACAATTACTTACAAAACTGAACACCTATTAGCCAGCTACAAAAAGGCCAAACGGAAATTGTCCACGTCCCGGGGTAGCACGGGGGCAATATATCATTGTGTGCCGCCATAAGCTTTCGATGGGTAACTGAACCATCATGCAAAAATAGGTCCCTACAATACCCAACTTATCATCACACTTCTAGATGCACTTCATGATGCAGCTGAACAGGAAAGATCAGAGCAGCCCAGGTTTGTTGTTGTCTGGGATAATGTCAGTTTCCATCGGGCTGTTTTGGTCCGGAACTGGTACCAACCATAAACAATTTGAAGTCGTAGGCCTATACTCATCTCATCTCATTTTCGTCCGCTTATCCGGGGTCGGTCGCGGGGGGAGCAGCTCAAGCAGGGGGCCCCAGACTTCCCTTTCCCGGGCCACATTGACCAGCTCTGACGGGGGGATCCCAAGGCGTTCCCAGGCCAGTGTTGAGATATAATCTCTCCACAAAGTCCTGGGTCTTCCCCGAGGTCTCCTCCCCACTGGACGTGCCTGAAACACCTCCCAAGGAAGGCGCCCAGTGGGCATCCTTACCAGATGCCCGAACCACCTCAGCTGACTCCTTTCTAAGTAAAGGAGCAGCGGCTCTAATCCGAGTTCCTCACGGATGGCTGAGCTTCTCACCCTATCCCTAAGGGAGACGCCAGCCACCCTTCTGAGAAAACTCATCTCGGCCGCTTGTACCCGCGATCTCGTCCTTTCGGTCATCACCCAGCCCTCATGACCATAGGTGAGGATAGGAACGAAGATCGACCGGTAGATCGAGAGCTTTGCCTTGCGGCTCAGCTCTCTTTTCGTTACAACGGTGCGGTAAAGCGAACGGAATACCGCCCCCGCTGCTCCGATTCTCCGGCCAATCTCACGCTCCATAGTACCCTCACTCGCAAACAAGACCCCGAGGTACTTGAACTCCTTCACTTGGGCTAAGGACTCATTTCCTACCCGGAGTAAGCAATCCACCGGTTTCCTGCTAAGAGTCATGGCCTTAGATTTAACGGTGCTGATCCTCATCCCAGCCGCTTCACACTCGGCCGCCAGCCGATCCAGTGAGTGCTGAAGGTCACAGGCCGATGATCCAATGAGGACCACATCATCTGCAAAAAGCAGTGATGAGATCCTCAGACCACCGAACTGCAACCCCTCCCCACCACAACTACGCCTCGATATCCTGTCCATGTATATCACAAATAGGATTGGTGACAAGGCGCAGCCCTGGCGGAGACCAGCACCCACTGAGAACGAAACTGACTGGCTGCCGAGGACGCGAAACACAGCTCTCGCTTTGGGAGTACAGAGATTGGATGGCCCTGAGGATAGACCCCCTTACCCCATACTCCCGCAGCACCTCCCACAGTTTCTCCCGGGGGACCCGGTCATACACCTTCTCCAGATCCACAAAACACATGTAGACCGGATGGGCATACTCCCAGGCCCCCTCCAGGATCCTTGCGAAAGTGAAGAGCTGGTCCGTAGTTCCACGTCCGGGGCGAAAACCGCATTGTTCCTCTTCAATCTGCGGTTCGACGATCGGCCGAACCCTCCTTTCCAGCACCTGGGAGTAGACTTTACCAGGGAGGCTGAGAAGTGTGATACTCCGGTAATTGGCACACACTCTCTGGTCCCCGTTTTTGAAAGGGGGACCAGAGAGTGGCAAACCACCCCGGTTTGCCACTCCTTTGGCACTGTACCTGACTCCCACGCGATGTTGAATAGGCGTGTCAACCATGACAGCCCCTCAACACCCAGAGCCTTTAGCATTTCTGGCTGGATCTCATCAATCCCTGGGGCTTTGCCACTGCGGAGATGTTTGACTACCTCAGTGACCTCCACCAGGGAAATTGACGACGAAACACCATCAACCTCGAGCTCTGCCTCCAACATCCAACATGCCTCCAACGTGTTATTCGGATTCAGGAGTTCCTCAAAGTGTTCCTTCCAACATCCGACGACCTCCTCAGTTGAGGTCAACAGAGTCCCATCCTTACTGTACACAGTTTGGATGGTTCCCCGTTTCCCCCTCCTGAGGTGCCGGATAGTCTTCCAGAAACACTTTGGTGCGGACCGAAAGTCCTTCTCCATGGCCTCTCCGAACTTCTCCCACATCCGACACGGCAGCAGCTGCAGCCCTTCGAGCCTGTCGGTACTCTGCAACCGAGTCAGGAGTCCTCCAGGATATCATATCCCGGAAGGCCTCCTTCTTCAATCGGACGGCTTCCCTGACCACCGGTGTCCACCACGGTGTCCGAGGGTTACCGCCCCTTGAGGAGCCTAAGACCCTGAGGCCACAGCTAGCCACCGCAGCTTCAGCAATGGAGGCTTTGAACACCGCCCACTCCGGCTCAATGCCCCCAACCTCCACAGGAATGCCAGAAAAACTCCGCCGGAGGTGTGAGTTGAAGATACCTAGGACGGAGGCCTCCTCCAGATGTTCCCAGTTCAGGCCTATACTCGCCATTTCTAAACCCTATAGAAGGTTTCTTTTCCCGGCTTGAGGATGTAGTGTATATGACCGCCAACCACATGTCCACATGTCTCTTCTGCAGGCAATGGAACAGGCCTGCAGAGACATTGAGGAAAGGTCAATCCATGGATGGATTCGGCACACATAAGCCCACCCACGCACAATTGCTGTGTTTTTCTGTGTTTATGCACAGTACAGTTGTGTATTTTTGCTTCAACTGAATTTACTGAACTGTAAAATACTGTAATGCAATGTACAGTATTGAGTACTCGGTTTTTTGGTTGTTGTGAAAACGTGCCTTCTGTGGAACTGAATAAAAACAGTGAATATGGAAGACTGCAGTGTTTTATATAAAGTAGATTAGTGTGTTGAGGCTGATCTGAAAGTGTATTCATATGATACAACTGTGTATAATTTTGTCATCAGAGTGAAATTTTGACCAAGGATTGTTAGGTTTCGATAGAAGAGTTTCAATTTGGCATAGATGTGAATGGTATATTTCTCAGTGTTGTGTCTTATTTGCTTGTGTGTTGAGTTTTGACACAATGAGCAAAGTTTTGCAGGACGTGTTCAAGCAACGGGCAAAAACTGTAATACACACACTAACGTTAAGATTTGGCTGAGTCCAGCCTCCCTCAGCATCTATCCATGGCTCAGGACATGGTCGACTAGTTTTGCGCGAATTTCATTTGCGCGAATTTGGTCCTGTGTATGTGTGAACGCCAGTTGGTGTGTAGGTTTGTGTGTAGGTGTGCATCTGTGTGTGTGTTTGTATACTAGTGTGTGCATGTGTAAAGCTGCGTGTCTAAGTGTGTGTGTGCAAGCGTTTGTTTGAGTGTGTGTGTGTGTGTGTGTGTGTGTGTGTGTGTGTGTGTGTGTCTGTGTGTGTGTGTGTGTGTGTGTGTGTGTGCATGTGTGTGCACCCCTGTACTGTGGTAATATATGGACGTGGTTAACCCACAGCACACTTATTTCCAAAGTGATTGCGTCTATACAATATGTGTGTGGTGCACACATGTGTGCATGTGTGTGTGTGTGCAAGACTGTAAAACACAAAATGTGCACAAGCTTGCCTTCCTGCCTCCCACCAAAGGGCAGCCAGAGACAGAGAGAGAGAGAAAGAGAGAGAGAGTGAGAGTGTGAGAGAGAGAAATTTGGTCCTATTCTTCTTTGAGCACGTCCTCTAGCTCCTTTTTCTCCTCTGTGGATTTCCCCTCTCACCCTTATTCTTCTTCTCACTCCTTCGATTTTTGGTTACAGTAAAGGCAGGTGAACTTACCTGCTGTATTTGTATAGTGCTTGAACCTGATTGGTGTGTCTACAATTAAGCAAGCATATGTTTGCGTACCTCATGGCTGTGTTTAACCAATTGGCTCATAAGTGTGTCATTTGACAGTCAGTGCTTTGGAATTGTAAGGAAGGTTCATCCTGATTTACAAATGTGTCTAATGTATGCAAGTGTGTTTAGCAGTTTGCAAATCTGTGTGTGTATTGTTTTGCAAAAAGTGTGAGGCTGACATTGTGCTTATAGTTGTTTTATACTTGTATCAGGACCAAGGATTTGCTTCTTGAGGAATTTTGACCGTTGGAAAATTGTGTGATACTTTTTGATTTTAGTGTTTATGCAATCGTAAAAAACTATATTCCTTGTTCTCTCCCATCATGCCTCACAGTGACAAACAATTGTTTCACTTTACAAAAGGCAAAGGTGTCCTTCCTCCCCCGCACTCGGTTCACGTACAGCAGCATCACCAACCTGCCCACCTACCTACCAGGAGAGTGGAGGCAGGAAGGAGAACAACAACTCTCTTGTCCGTCTGTATGACCATGAAACTATGAAACAACATCTTTCCCCATCATATGTCCTCCATGGCTATATATGCATCCTTAGTCAAATGTCAGAGGTGGAACGGGTGAACATCACAGAAGAGACAGAAGACCTTGGGGGTTTGTAAACACACTGCCCTACTCTGTCCTCTCAGGCTCTTTCAAAACAGCACACATTTCTATCTCCCTGTTCACCAATCCACTTCCTATTTCAATGGGTCTCCTTGTTAATTTCATTCTGTAATATCTGTCTCTTCGTCAGCCATTTATTTTTCACTTTTCTTCATAGATGTCTGTCCATCTGTTTTGCTCTTTCTTCACGCACATATTTGTTCCATCAATTTCTTTACTGGAGCACCACAATTACATGACCTCTGAAGAGGATACCCAAAATATAAAAAACATATCCACATGTACACACACACACACACACACACACACACACACACACACACACACACACACACACACACACACACACACACACACACACACACACACACACACACACACACACACACACACACACGTATTCAGTGGAAGTAGGTGCTGCAGCTGATAGGGACCGCTTGGATGTCTTTGAAAGTGATGCAGGGGAGGGTGTAAGCTGTCAGGATCGGGTGTTCCAGATGAGGATTGAGATGAAAGACACTGATCAAGAAAATGGAGGTAATGAAGGTAATCGCTTCGTCACTGGAAGATGATTAGAATAGGATAAATATAATCAAATACTGCACCGCACTCTGCTGAGCCATGCAAGAAGAGTCTTCAAGAGGGAGAAGAGAGAGAGAGAGAGAGAGAGAGAGAGAGAGAGAGAGAGAGAGAGAGAGAGAGAGAGAGAGAGAGAGAGAGAGAGAGAGGTGCATGGAGTGGGAGTTCTGAGGGTCTGTTGAACTAAGAGATGATTGCTTTCCTTTTTTCCTTTATGATTGCTTATCCTTTGAAGAGGATTGCTCTGTTAGTGTTTGTGAGTGCAGGTGTGTGTGTGTGTGTGTGTGTGTGTGTGTGTGTGTGTGTGTGTGTGTGTGTGTGTGTGTGTGTGTGTGTGTGTGTGTGCGTGCGTGCGAGTTTGTGTGAGCATGTCTGTTTGAGTGAGAGCAAAATAGGGAGAGAGAGAGAGAGAGAGAGAGAGAGAGAGAGAGAGAGAGAGAGAGAGAGAGAAAGAGAGAGAGAGAGAGTGTTACATGTTTCTACATACTAGTATGTGCAGGAATGTGTCAGCAAAGTGAGGCAGGATAATGTGAAAATCTGTATGAATTAATGAATAACTATGAAAAACAGTTTACCCTAATTTTCGCAGCCATGTCCACACGCACGCACACACACGCACGCATGCACGCACGCACGAACGCACGCACGCACGCACGCACGCACGCACACACACACACACACACACGCTTACAATTTCAATTGCTTGAATACATTTAGCAAAACTTGGCTCATTGTGTCAAAACTCAACACACAAGTAAATAAGAAACAACACTGAGAAATATACCATTCACATCTATGTCAAATTGAAACTCTATCGAAACCTAACAATCCTTTGTCAAAATGTCACTCTGATGACAAAAATATACACACTTGAAGCTGAAGCCGTTAGAGAAACAGGAGGCGGCTGCTGCGGCTGCTACAGCCGAGGCAGGAAACCCTGCCTGTCGCGGACAAGGAGCCTGGAATGGCTCGAATTGCTGGTGCCTGTGCTCTCACCATGCGCCTATGGACACAGAGGTAGAGTCCGTCTGCTGCAAAGAATTTCAAAGATGTCGATTTCTTCGGGACAAAATCTCTGAATCAGACGAGGACACGGACGTATGTGTTGTGGAGCATCCTAGTTTAGCACCGCATATGGACAGCGGCGTCCTGGAGACCTATTTCAGAATCCCAAAGGTGAACTGGAAACGTCAGCCAAAGCCTGCAGGGACGAACGGACGTCTGACTGTAGTGAGTGCTTTTATTTTCTTTCGCTTACTATCCTGGCATGTTAACTGCATAAAGACCATCTATCGCTAACTGTGTGCTCAATGTTTTGTCTAGACAATATCGCCTAACAGCCTACCGACACTCTGGAATGGATCCTGCAAGGCGAGAGATTAGGCAGAGGCTGTCGTGTCGTTTTACCTACTTGTGTCTTGCAGACCATCCGACTAAAATATCCAGCTCCAGACGGCCAGTACTGCGGGCACCAAGATGCTGACGACGCTCAGGGGGAACTATAAGTTTCATTGTTTACATATTTTTTTTTGTTTATATTTCTTGAAATAAATGTTTCAAATTCACGTTGTTGTAGTCCTTAGTAGTGTTGCTCCAAGTGTATATTCAAGAAATAATATTATTGGACGACCAACATTTCACAGGGGAGCTACTAAGCTACTAACTACTAGCTAGCCTAGATGAAAACAATAGCAGAATAACGTTAATGCATAATTTTTTATAAAGTATTATAAGTCTAAATTGCACTATAAGTTATGCCGCGTTTCCACTGCAGGGTGCGGAACGGATCGATATTTGCCTTTCCATATGATGACGAACAGCCTAGTATGTCTGCAACTAGCATTTGCCTGGAGGTAAGACTCACTCGACTATATTACTGATAATGATAACACACACTGATACAGTCGTTTGCAGTAAAGCACCACATCTCATAGGAGTTGTATATAAGTTGGCTGTTTACAAAGTAAATCTGCCTTCTTTCGCATGTTTTTGTCGCATGTTGTTCTAATGTGCCGGTGTTACATCGAATTCTGCGACCCACCGAAAAGTGTGACCCCAGGGGGCGCTGTTGTAGATTTTCTGCATTCTGCGACCCACCGAAAAGTGTGACCCCAGGGGGCGCTGTTGTATATTTTCTGCAGTATGCAGGAGTTTGAAGCGTAGACAGGCATGACAAAAACATACATAAGATCTCCCCCCAACCTTTTTATTAAAGGTGCTTAATAAATGCATTTGATTTTGATTAGCGCTTAACAGACCCATACAATGGATAGGGCGTTTAGTACGGTCCTTCACCGTTGCTTCTTTACCCATAAAAAGCTACAGTCAGTGTTTGAAGTTACGCTGATTTACCTTTGAGCATTTCCTATTATAGGCTACTGTGTAAAATGCTCTTTAGAATTAATGTTAGTATCAAGAAAAGAAAGACCCACCGGTGGGGGGGAGATCTTATGTTTTATTTATGTTTTTGTTATAATGCACACGTGCATGTTGCAAAAAATTTACAAAAGTGCCCCCTGGGGTCACACTTTTCGGTGGGTCGCAGAATGCAGAAAATCTACAACAGCGCCCCCTGGGGTCACACTTTTCGGTGGGTCGCCGAATTCGATGTAACACCGGCACATTAGAACAACATGCGACAAAAACATGAAAAAATAAGGCAGATTTACTTTGTAAACAGCCAACTTATATACAACTCCTATGAGATGTGGTGCTTTACTGCAAACGACTGTATCAGTGTGTGTTATCATTATCAGTAATATAGTCGAGTGAGTCTTACCTCCAGGCAAATGCTAGTTGCAGACATACTAGGCTGTTCGTCATCATATGGAAAGGCAAATATCGACGGAATTGCGGTGTTCAAAAGAGTGTCTCTCTTCATTCCCAGGACATTGACTTTGAAGTCTTCCGGCTTGAAATGGACACTGCAAACTTTCTTTTGTTTTACGGCTTCCATGGCTGTGACTTCTCCAAACTTTGGATGATTGATGGCCCATAGCCACTGTTTGCAACGCTCCAAATCTCTAGGTAGGAGATGAAAATGTACTGCTTGTCCTTTCCTTGTCCTGCTTGAACATCCCGGCACCATGCAAAGGTTCACCATTTCGAAAGAAATACAAACGAGGAGTAATTCACTAATGAGTTCACCAACTTATCCTCTTCGCTAGAAATTTTGTGTGAATTGATTTTTAAGCTGTCTTGCGGTATCAGCTTGGTAGATGGAACCGCGAGGTCTCTGAGCCTTTAACACAGCCGCAAAATCGGAGCCCGTTCCGGGCTAGTTCGGAGCTAGAGCCAGTGTTTTGGTTTCACATCGCCAGAGAACCGGCACCGGCCTGTAAAAACCGGTTCAATCCAGCCCCAGGATTGAGCTGGGCTAGAACGAGAACTGCCTTTACGCCAGGGGCAGGGGGCGGGGTTATCCTTACCTTCATAAACAGGAAGACCAACGAAGACCGGTGTGGGTGTCAGATTGACTCGGCTGCCAGATCAACTCGGGGTCCTGCGCTTACAGATGACGTAACGACACTTGACGTATCGACACAAGCCAACGGACAAATCCGGAAGGGTTGTTTATAAATGGGGCTCAATCTTGGACATAAAAAGAAGGCTCAATCCGTTTTGGTTTTGATTTCATTGAACGCAGCCCATTCTTTCACACAACAAAGCCATTGGAAACACGTCTAAAAGCACTGATGAATGCATATGCAACCCAGTTCCTGTTAGGGACTCTTATTCTGAAGGAGGAGAACGGAAGTGTCTGCGTGTGGGTCGCTGTTTTGACTCTGTGTTGGGAGCGCTGGAAATAAAGTGGATCGCCCCATTCGGTGAATGGAGTTAACCGATTCTTCTTTTATATATAACCCAAGTATATGCACCTATAATTTGTACATTAGATTATTATTCATAGATTAGCAAACAAAAGGAGATCGTTAATACTTGGGAATAACATGGGAATGAATGAAACGCGCATGCGCATTTAAAAGAGAGCGTTTACAGGAAGTGCGTCATTATTGTGCATCTAGGACCCCGAGTCGATCTGGCAGCCGAGTCAATCTGACACCCACACCGGCATTTTTAAAAAAGCCGAAGTAAACAATGGACGTGAATCCGTGTATGGTTCGTTCTTTGAATATTCAGATTTAAAACAAAATCTGAAAAAAAAATTAAGTCATTTTTTGGTTTTTCTGATTTGGTTTTGAAACTGAAAAAGGTTAAAAGGAATAAACAAATAAACAGCATTTTATTTGTGTTTGTGTGTTTTGTGTGTTGCTTTTTTAAACCCGAAACAGAAAAACTAAAATATATACATTAATAGTTATAGGCTACACCAGAAGGCAGAACGCAACGAAGAAAAAAGAGCCAACCACCTTAACCAGCCAGGGGCGCAGATGGGATTTTTGAACTGGGGGGGACCAAGCTGTCAGCAAATGATTTTAACTCAATACGTTATTTTTGTGTAATTTGGGCTTTAACTAGCGCTCAAGTAGTTACTTTCGTAATAGCCTATGGGCCAATGGTTTGCACTAAAAAGCCATTGGAGAATTCTTATTTGAAATCATGGATAAACAACAGTGAACATTGTTAAACAAAGGCCTACTTGATCAATACTAGCCATATATGATGAAACTGTTATTTGTCTGGAATGCCAATCATCCACAAAAACTTCATGCCCTGGGTAAAATATGTTTTATTTAAACATTTATGTATACACTCAGAAGTGTAAACAACAACATATTTACATGAATGAAAAAAAAGCCAAACTAATTTACTGTCTAAGCAGACTCACTGAAGGACCCAAATACATCTCTTAATTCGACTTTCCGAGTTGGAGATCCGACTTCATGGGGGCACATTCGTGCACAACTGGAACCACCATTAGTCTTAGCACACAAAAGCCGGGCTCTCAATGCGCGCTGCATGTAAATTAATCTAACAAACTGAACATTAATCATACGTTTTACCGGCAGTGTTTTTCGCCTTATGTAGTCTAACTAACGGAACATTAATTAAAAACAATTAATGTGTTACCGGCGATGTTTGTCGCCTTATGTAGGGACAGAGTGGGGGGGGTCACTATGAATCTGAGGACATGTCCCCCCTGTCCCCAGTGCCATCTGCACCCATGTAACCAGCAATAGACTGTCTAATTATATTTAGCTTTAGTCATGGCCGCACTTGAACCTTATGGTGATTTTATTCGTGAACTATTTGACACTGGAAAGACACACAACGCGATCAGACCGCTCTAAAGCAATCTGGTGCCCCGAAGTGCTTCGTTATGACGGTGTGGAGGTTCTGTGTGGAGCACAACCTTCGAAGAAGAAATCTAGTTTCCGATTTAGTTTCAGATCGTTCACTCGCAGACTAAGTCGCCGGCTCCCACGGAAAACAATAAAGCTGGCCATTGTAGAATGCGAGAGACTCGATGGAACGTTTGAAACGTCTTTATATGTATTTTTTTAATCCGCGTTCCCTTTCCCGGCATTCATAAATATCACGCAAACAAAAAAAGCAACTGGATCATTCAGTTTTCCCGTTTTGATTTAAAAAACAGAAAAATACAGTTTATTTGTTTATTCCTTTTGCCCTTTTTCGGTTTCAAAACCAAATCAGAAAAAAACAAAAAACGACTGTTAATTGATTTTTCTGATTTTATTTAAATAGGAATATTCAAAGAACGAACAATACACGGATTGACGTGAAGACGAAATTGTTGTTGTTGTCTCTGAAACAGGCGCGAGGGTTGCTGGGAAAGCGGAGACGTTTACTCTGCAGTGACGTCATGACGTTGCTCTCGCCGGATCCATGGCTGGCTCTGGCCGGTGTGAAACCAACTGGTTCATAACTGGGATAAGGCTGGAGCCTGTTTTGAACTGGCCCTAGCACCAGCCCGGTGTGGGTGTCAGATTGACTCGGCTGCCAGATCGACTCGGGGTCCTAGATGCGCAATAATGACGCACTTCCTGTAAACGCTGTCTTTTAAATGCGCATGTGCGTTTCATTCATTCCCATGTTATTCCCAAGTATTAACGATCTCCTTTTGTTTTCTAATCAATGAATAATAATCGAATGTACAAATTATTATTGCATATACTTGGGTTATATATAAAAGAAGAATCGGTTAACTCCATTCACTGAATGGGGCGATCCACTTTATTTCCAGCGCTCCCAACACAGAGTCAAAACAGCGACCCACACGCAGACACTTCCGTTCTCCTCCTTCAGAATAAGAGTCCCTAACAGGAACTGGGTTACATATGCATTCATCAGTGCTTTAAGACGTGTTTCCAATGGCTTTGTTGTGCGAAAGAACGGGCTGCGTTCACTGAAATCAAAACCAAAACGGATTGAGCCTTCTTTTTAAGTCCATGATTGAGCCCCATTTATAAACAACCCTTCCGGGTTTGTCCGTTGGCTTGTGTCGATACGTCAAGTGTCGATACGTCATCTGTAAGCGCAGGACCCTGAGTCGATCTGGCAGCCGAGTCAATCTGACACCCACTCCGGAACTGGCTCTTGGTTCTTTTTGGTGTGAAAGGCCCATGAAGGCGGAGATCTAGATCAGCGGGAGTGGCCTGCGAAGCTGTGCATCGTGATGCAAGGTGGGAGTTGTTGTCCTCAATCCACAAGCGCCAAAAAGTCACTTTCTGCCTTTTCTCGGTCAAGACTAGCCTGGTCCTACCAGACCATCGTACTTCATTTCATTTGTACAGAAGGTCTGGAACTGCTCAATTGACAAACGTTCACTCACTTGGAGGCGGGTGTCTGTAGAAGTTTTAAAATGATTGGATCTGCCCAGTGCCACTCTGGATCTGCCATAACCAATCGCATAGCGTTTGGTCGTGACGTATGTCATGCGACGGGACTGGCCGGAAACCACGTTGTGCGCACGTGCAGGCTGTACACAAACATAACAAGATGAAGCGTGAAGATGTCTCTGAACGATAGCTGCAGATTTTGTTTATCTGATTTAAGAGTTCAAGGAACAGTTGTACGTTCTAAATTAATATTCGATAGTAAGGACAGAGATAATGTTAGTGGTCACCATTTATTTAGCAGGTGCATGTGCAGTTTTGTCAAATTGCACAAATTACAAACACATTTACAAAATATGTAAAACTGACACCAACCATGATCCTGCAGAAGTGCACAGAGGGTTTAAGTGTTCTGATCACAAGCATCACCAAATTTACTGTTCAGACTCAGAGCTACTGACACGGCTCATGAGTGCATCTTCGACATCATCATCAACATTGTCAAAGTAGTTACTGTAATAGAGATCTGGGTCAGTTAAATAGCTCTCTGAATCATATTGCAGATCCCCATCAATATCCCCAAAACATCAGTGATGATAATTAAAATTTCCTTTGTATGGTCCAATTTAAACACAGGAAGGTTATTGATAATGTATGACAGGTCAAATATTCATTGACAGTGGGTCAATACTGCATCAACCAGTTGCTGACTGAATCCAGTGCAGGCTGCATGTGAGGTGTACAGTGGATTGGATGAATTGGTAAAACTACCTCTGTAGTCATTCAGCAAATCTGCAATCAAAGACTTCTCAATTACATCCACATGCCTAGATCTCTGATCAGTTGGTTCAGCTTCAGTCGCCTCATCATTTGGCGTGGGTTCTGTACATGGGCCAGATTAACAAGAGCAAAAAGTCTGGCAGTATGTACAACAGAGATGGCCTGGCTCTACATGGCTGGGTTCTGCTTCAAAATGTGAATATAGAGATTTCCTGAAACATGTGTCTTTTCCAACAGCAAGCAGTTTTTTTGCATCTTCATCCACCTTGAAGTACTGTCCGGTGTTTTAGAGGATGACATGTGATGGCTGACCATGCTTCCCAGCCCTGCTCGCCTGTTGTAGAATCGCCTCTAGGTCACCTGGAGCTCCGTACATTACCACGTGTGAAACATGAGGGAAATCTAACCCCATCCCCAAAGCTGTTGTTGCCACAACTATCCGGCAATTCCCTTCCCCCCTCATTGAAGCCAACACTCTCTCCTTGTTGTGGGGGAGGGTTTTGCTGTGGAAAATACCAATCAGAAGGTTCTCACTTCTACAGTCCGGATCACAGCCTACCCGGGCATGTCCTTGCAGTTCCGCCTTTAAATATGAGAAAACTCTCCCCAATGATTTCAGGCTTTGGCAGTAAATTAATATTGGTTGCATCGTTGAGCCCTTGTCTTTTGCATGCTGCACAATCCAGTCCAGGCAGTTCATGTGATGACTGGGAACCTTGCACAATCCAAGACGGATGTTTGTCTTATTGGGACTGGCAATGATGGAAACGGCATTGTCCATATGGAGAAGTCTGCTGACTCTGCTTCTGGACTTGATGTCAGAGTAAAAAAAGTCCACAATAAACACCTGCCCCATTTTATAACGTACCCAACAAGTTGACTAGTGTTTGTTTAATAGACTACGGCAGGGAGGACTTAATGAACAGCACTATGAACACATGAATGCACTTAATCCAAATAATCTGGCAATTCGGCTTCATTACAGGGACAGTAACTAATCCTTGCAGCAGATAGCATACAAATTAAATATTTCACAACATGTAAGGTATGAGCAACACAGAGGGCCGTGCATTCAACTCACCCTCCTTGGCTATAGATCTAAGCTCTCCGAGCTTGGCAAAATAGTCTCGGAATGCCGACTCGCCTTTAGAAGCCTCGCCCCTGAGAGAAACTAATGAATTCCTCATTAATCTTACAGGCCATCATAAAGTTGAATGACAACATTGGTTTAAGCTACCGAGTTAACTAGTATGCAAAAACGGCCCTATTATGTTGTTTAACGGTATTAAGTGCTAACTTACCATTTGCATGTAATGTGGACCTCGTCAACGACGATGTCAATTAGGTTTTCCTGGTAAAAGCTTGAGGCTAGAATCCGTCGCCATGCATTGTTTAGCAGCCAGGACTCGGGGCTGCCGAACACCAGACTAAAGTTTCCATCCAGAATGTCACAGTCATCATGCACGCCGAGCTGCCCAGCACGAACTCCAAACTGTTCTGCCTCCTTAATTTGGTCCTCCATTAGTGCAACAAGAGGGGAGATGACAACAACTATCGGGTTAGCATTGCTAGCGTTCGAAAATCTAACATTTCCCGAACCCGGTGGGGAGAAGCGCCACAACATCATGGCCACCAACAAAACTCTGCAAAGCTTGTTCTTGCTCCGGCTTTGATTGATCGATTTTCAGCAGCGATCCCACAACAGACCGAATAGCTTCTCTCGTATCCTTCTCCATTGTCTTCCTCTGACTACAACTGAAACTGGTGTGCGACCTAGACGTCATCGTTCTCAGACACTCCCTCTGTTCGCTGATTGGACCGCCAGAAATCTGGTTTCCATGGAACGCATTCATATTAAGCAGACCCAGACCTAGTACTGAATTGAAATGAAAATTGAGCGGAAGTAGGTAGGTGGGCGGTGCCAGGCTAGGTCAAGACGGCACCAAATTAGAAATGTATTTTATTATTCGACTACATATAGGACCCAATTTCAATATATATTCATGTTTCCACTAGTGAAATTCCCCTTTAAGTATTTTAATTCACCCAATGTTTAGTATTTTGAATAGATGTGTTTTCCCAATGATATACCGTGGGTCGGCTTAGCTCAAGAGGTAGAGCAGTTGTTTAGTAACCGAAAGGTTGCTAGTTCGATCCACAGCTCCTCCTAGCGAGTGTTGATGTGTCCCTGAGCAAGACACTTACCCCTTACTGCCCCCCCTGACGAACTGGCTGTCGGTTGGTTGCATGGTTGACTCTGCCGTCGGTGTGTTAATGTGTGTATTAACCGATGTAATTCGCTTTGGATAAAAGCGTCTGCTAAATGCCCTATTTGTATTACTGAGATGACATTTCTGAACTAAGTTTCTTATGTTTGAAGTGGTGTGCAGGAGCAAGTGTATTACAGAAAGGAGTAAGTGTGCTGCAGAATAGCAACTTAAGTGCAAAGCAGCACTTTTGTTCAAGGAATGGTTACATGTGTTTAAGGTATGGTAACAAAAACGTCAAGTTGTGTTACTTTGGTCTAAGCATGTGTCTATAGTGTTTAAGCAATTGAAAAATACTGTAATACACACACGCAAAACATCCCCCTGACAGTGACAGAATATCTAATGCATTCCCTTATTTGGTGTTCTTTTGCTGATATGTTGTGTCATGGGCATGCATACACAAACTGGCAAAGTGAGGCATGATAATGTGAAAATCGGTATGAATGAATGATTGAATAACTATTAGGGATGTGAATAACTCTAATTTTTCAGGGTCGAATAATCGGTGGGTGGCATGAACAAATAATTGATTATTCGATGTGTGCCGACATTCACAAAGGCAGCCATGGATCGTCGGGAAGAAATCACAGTATCTTAAACGCAAAAAAACAACTACCTGCTAAGTAGTTCCAGTCAAATTTTCTGTTCAGCCATCAAAACGAGAGCTGGTAAATTGTGAAAAATGCATTAAACTGTAATCCGAAAACGCGGTTATATGCTATAGACCCTATAGTATCTGTGGTATAAAGGCTGAATCGCGACAGTCTACACTTTCAACATAAAGTGTACATATTTATAATTTGAAATTCGTCCCAGCCTTTATACCACAGATACTATAGGGTCTATAGCATATAACCGCATTTTCTGATTAAAGTTTAATGTAACAGTAAGCTGACAACATCGCTAATTAACACCGCAACTGAAAATTAACCACACGGCGATAACCATGGCAACCAGTCAAACAAATTTTATTTTTGCGATCATTCTGCGTGCGCATCCGCCGTGTTGATGAACCAATAATCCCCCTATAAATGAATGGTCTTAATTTATTTTCTATGGCAAGTGACCATGGTATAAACGGGATAATGCCCTTGGACACCTGTCCAACATTAGTTCAGTCCGTTAATTCTTGTTTATTTGAATGGAAAAAAAAATTAACGGTCCAAATGTTAAAGATCGACTTTGACCCTCGGGAACGAAGAAT
>NC_079422.1:682194-684694 GCF_026213295.1 Gadus chalcogrammus | reverse complement strand
ACACACAGACACATACACACACGCCATTACTTGTGCGCACACATATACACACACACACACAGACACATACACACATGCCATTACTTGTGCACACACATATACACACACACACACACACACACACACACACACACACACACACACACACACACACACACACACACACACACATACACACAAAAGATTTAGGTTCCAATTTGGTGAGTTCTTCTCCTGGGCTCATGTGATCCTTCCTGCTTGGCAGCAAAGAAAACAGTTCAGCATAGTGTTAAATCGGCCGCCTTGCACCATCTAAACCATGGAACGCTGTCTGCTAAACACTGGAATGCCGTTGCTCATTTTAATTGCTGTTGAATGTGCTCTCCATATCGTGGGACATGAAGGAGGGGGAGCAGGTTAAAGTAAACAGTGAGAGTCGCTGTTGTCCACATGGTCGGTCGGTGGTTCCGGTGACGTTAAGTCTGATGTAATGTGATGTATTGTTACTGATGCGTGACCGAACCCTCTTGTATCGCCCCGTCCTCTTCCCTCCCATCTGCTCTAATGCATAAACATGAGAGGTATAGAGAGAACACCAGGGGCAACACACACACACACACACACACACACACACACACACACACACACACACACACACACACACACACACACACACACACACACACCTAGGAAACATACAGCGCTATGGTAATACTGAGCTGTCTTTTCAGGTCTACCGCTCTTGTCCTTTATCTCTGCTCTCTCTTTCTTGGCTTTGAATGTGCTCACCCATATAGTTTGCATCCTCTGTTGATAACAGGTCATTCAGTAAAAGTCATTCCATCTTTCCTTAATCTTTGAACCCAACGTTGACCTTTGCCTTAATCATATGATCCCCAGGGATGACCACCGGAGTTCCGAGATACGGGGTCATCGGGGAGTGTTAGGGGTCATGGGAAACACTGCAGATAAATTGCTCTCCATTTAAAAAAACAAAATGTACATTTATAGTTCACAGCAGAGTGCTCTGCTGTCTGATGTCTATGTTGTTGATGTCTATCTGCTGGACTGAGAGTCGACACTGAAAGTAATGCCTGTATTATGTTTTGAAAGTGTTTGCGAATTACGTAATGCGGCCCACAAAATATTAAATGACGCTGTTTAGGACCTGTGGCCCGTCGACAGAAACCAAATGCAAACCGATAATTATCCCTTTGCTTTATGCCTCTTCGATAAGTAAGTAAAATCGAATGGGAGTTTGTGATTTGATTTCGTAATGTATCGCACCCTATTTATTTTGGTAACAACTCAAGCATGATGGGAAGTCCCTGAAAAATGTCTGCAATTCGAAGCAATCAGAAAAAAAAGGAATGAGAAGAAACACTGGCACAGCCTCACATCAAACATCCACTCTCATTATGGCTGTGGGGGTGTGACCTCAGACGATACCACGCTTAAGGTTATTGATATAGTCAGCTGTAGACCCCTGGCCTGCACAGAGCTACCCAGAACAAGACACTGCACGCTGGCAACATAAAAGCCTTGATCTATGTCAGCAGTTTTCCACCAGAGGGTAGGATGAAACTGGTTCATATGCATTAAAATGACTCTGCCACTTTGATCAGTGAAGGCTGAGGAGGCCCTCTCCACTTCATTGAGCTGCAAGTCATTTATATAAATCAGCTTAACAGAGACGGAGAGTGGAGAGGATGTGAAGATCTAGCCAGTGGTGGGAAGAGAGTTGGTGGCATGGGAGGCTCTGAGGTCTGTGTTGTTCAGGGTCCACCAGCGTCCAGGAGGAGGCTTGATGTGGACGCTTATGACGCGCAGGGCTTACGCACCTCATCTCCTCCCAAAGAACAGAGCTCATTCATTTGTCTGGGCAACTTTAACCCTTTATATCGGTGGATATACGAATGGGTATACGCATGTGCCTTCATACACACACGCACATGCACACACACACGCATACAAACAGAGACACATGCATAGACTCATGCATAAACGGATGTACACACTAACACAAACCCAAATACACGTACATACACATCCCACATGTGTGTATGTGTATCTGTGTGTGTTATGGGGGGTTTTAATTACATGTCCATAGCTGCCAACCCCATGGTAGACTGAATCCAGGTGGACGAGGTAGAGGAAGGGGCGGCGACATCAGCAGGAAGATGGCGCTTATGAACTGAAAAAAGGTACTTGGCCCCGCAGTCCTCCTTTATAGCTTCTTCCTTCCTGGAAGGACTTTTTGCCAATATGGCTCCAACAATATTACCCTTTTATATCTACACAGATAGTGTGTGAAAAAACGCACATATATTTTCACACAATGACACTCGCTAGCACCCACACAGAGACACACACACATAGGCACACATGCACGCACACAGACACATACAGACACTCACAGACACAAAGGCACACACACACACACACAAACAAACAAACAAACAACAAACCAGCACCACCCCACACACAAATGCACAGTGCTACCAAGCCCCAAAAAAACAGA